>NC_056739.1:1273213195-1273225695 GCF_019279795.1 Protopterus annectens
TTCTGTTTATTATCTTCTCAGGTAAATCTCTTCTGATAGTCATTAACTGCAGTCTGAGGTTGCAAGGAAGGACTGTACTTTTATGTGTATATTGACATTTTGGTGGTACACATTTTAAAGCCATGCCTTAAATGACAAATATTCTGTACCTTTTTATTCATTTATTAGCTGTTATGAACAGTCCATATAATTCTAGTTTCAGGCTAACTCATCTGCCATTAGTAGGAGATAGAAAAGACAGGCCAGGCTAAGAAGGAATACTGGTGGAGTACAAAGAGACTAGGAGAATAATTGCAATTGCATTGAACAAGGCATCAGAGAACCTGTACCATTTTCTGGAAAGGGACTAGCAAATCACCCAAAGAATCTGTATCAAATTGCAAGTCAGTGACAGAAAAAATAGAAGACAAGTTGGCAGATGCCATTTGTAAGGGTGCAGTAGTCTGCTCCCCAGTCCAGAAAGCATCAAAGGCAGATGGAAGGAGTATTTTATAGCAGTTTATGAATGAAGTAGACCCCTCAGAAGCTGCACTGTTGTATACACAGCCTACATTGAAAGAGGAGGAGGAACCCACCCTAGAAGTATTACAAAGTTCACTAAGAAAAATGAAGCTGGAGAAAGCAGTTAGCTTTGATGACGTCATGGCAGATATGATCAAGATGTTGAATGCACTTATGTGAGAAATGGCTTCTGAATGTGCTCACTGTTGTCTGTATGTACATATATATATATATATATATATATATATATATATGAGAGAGAGAGATACCGATACCAGATGAGTGGAGATTAGTAATACAGAGGTATCAAAATCTTGTCACACTGCATTAAAGTACCATAGAGGGTGATGAATAAAAGGTACTCAAGTAGTAGAAAGTAAGAAGGGAGATGAGAAGTGTAGATGCAAATCAGGATGCAGTATATCTGACTTTACGTTTGCAGTGAGATAGATAGTGGAGAAGAAGCTGGAAGTGAGGAAAGAGTCCATATGGCCATTCTTAGATCTCGAGAAAGTGTATGACAAGGTCTACAGAAAGCTGAATTGGACAGTTCTGCAATGGTTTGAAGTCCTGGAAACAGTAGTAGAGTTGGAGTAGGCTTTATACAGACCAGATCAGTTCTTCTTTGTTTTCCAACATAGGCTGTGCTTGCAGCAATCTAGGGTCTTAAAATCCTGCAAAATACAGTACTGCTTGGAATTTTCCAGGTAATTTGGAAAAATTGACAATTATCATTAGATTTCAGTAGCTTGGCTTTTACTCCAGTCTCTCATAAAGGGCAGTGCTAATGAGTGCTCTAATTACTGAACAGGTGCACTTCTTTCACATGCGTACTGGTAAGGTGATACTCAACACCCTGCAATCCAGACTCGAGCAGTATTTGGACCAAAAACTGCCAGATGTACAAGCTGATTTGGGAAGGGGCAGAGTCACCAGGTATAACATTTCCAGCATTTGTTGGAAAATTGAGAAGACAAGGGAGATTTAGAAGAATATTTACTTCTGCATTATAGACTACACTAAATCCTTTGTGGGCTATAACAAACGTTGGCAGTAGCAGGTTACCTTATTTACTTCCTGCAGATTCTGTATGCAGAAAAAGAAGCAACAGTTAGAATGCAATATTGTAGAACTGACTAGTTCAGGGTTGGGAAGGGAGTATGACAGGGATGTATGTTGTCACCCTGCTGGCTCAGGGTTGGGAGAGGAGTATGACAAGGATGTATGTTGTCATCCTGCTTATTCAGTTTGCTGAATATGTCATCCAAAATGATGGACTGGATGAATCAGATACTGGAATCAAAATTGCTGGAAGAAATATTAGCAACCCAGATATGTAGATGGTACCACTCTAAAGGCTGAAAGTGGGGAAGAGTTTAAAGAGCCTAGGTGAAAGTAGAAAGTATAAAAGCTAGTTTGTTGCTCTGCATTAGAAAAACTAAAATTGCTGTCTAGCCTAGCAGTTCTTTGCAAACTGAAGAAGAAGAAGTGGAAGTGTAATGATAGTTATTATTTTTCTGTGAGCAAAGATATCTGCAGAAGGAGATTGCAGCCATGAAAATAGAATGATTGTTTTTTGGAATCTGGATATGATTTTAAAGAGCAAATACATGACATTATCAGCAAAGGTCCACATAGCCAAAGCTATTGTATTCCCAGCCGTAACATATATCTGTTGGGCTATTAGTAAGGTTCTGCACCAGAAACTGATGCTTTCCAACTCTGGTGTTCGATAAAACATTTGAGAATTCCATAGACTACAAGAACATTGAATCATTCAGAACTTCAGGAAATAAATCCAGAGTGCTCAATGGCCTAATAGGGAAACTAAAACTCACATACTTTAGTGAATCCTATTTTTGTGTTATATGGCCAGAGAAGACACTGATGTTGAGAAAGGCTGAAGACAAAAGAAGAAAGTAATGGCAGAGCATAAGGTGGAAGGACCGTGTTACTTATGTAATGAGTATGAATGTGTAAGAACTTAAAGCAACATTTCTTGACAGACAGACAGACCTTGGGTCACAAACAGATTTGACTGAATGACTAAACAGTGTACAAGAACCCAATGACACAAGTATGACCAGAGTTCAAAATCACATAGTGGTTTTCATTGAGAGTGGACGTGCACCATGGTTCAGCTTTAGTCAACTCCTGATTGTACTGGTGGTAGACTACATGAGCAAACAGGTTAGAAGGGACAAATCAACAAAGCTGCATTATGTAGACAGTGTGGCATTATAGGCTGACTCTGAACAAGAGCTTCAGCAAATGATAGGGACTGGAATGAAAAACTGAAGGCACGTGGAATGAAACTGAGTGCATGTGAGGTAGTGGTCATGTCATCAAATAGCAGAAATCAGAAGAAGCTGAAAATAAATGGAAAGGAAAATAATGGAACAGTTTAACAGCTTCGGGTATCTGGGATGTGCAGTAGACAAGAAGGGAAATTTGAACGAGGAGATCAAAGCTAGAATTAGAAGTGCTGCAAACAGCTGGCACAGTATGTCAAGGGTAGTGAGTGATAGAAGAATGTCAAAGAAGCTGAAAAGTAAGATGTACAAAAGAGTTAAGGCAGAGTAGCTGAGGAAGCCTGAAGTGATGGTGATGAAGTGCCTGCCTCAGGTAGTAACATGTGAACTGTAGGACAGGCAAGGAAATGAGGTTATTATAGTGGAAGACAAAGTTGCGTCAGTTGTAGATAAGGTCAAGGAGAGCACATTGTTGTACAGTTGTGTGCGCATGAAATGCAAGCTGATTTGTTAAGGCAGATTTGGGAGGGACAGGAGGAAGGCAAGAGGAGGCAAGGATATCCAGCCAAGACATGGATGAATTGCATAAGAGAGGACCTGCAGCAGTTAGACATGACTGTCAAAGAAGGTAGGAGAGTGGCTCTGAATCAAGAAAGCTGAAGACATGGGAAAAAAGAGTGATCATACAGAGCAGTGTGCCTTTATTTATTTTATCTTTATTGGTCTGATCCATGTGCGTTAAATAAGACAATCATAAATGTAGAAGACACTGGTTTATGCATTAATAATTTTATTTTCAATGAAAGCCTTATCATGTATTAGCAACATACCCAGTTTCCCCTCCCATTGTTCCAGGAGATTAAAAATTCTGTTCTATATTGAATTTTACTTTTCCATGAAACATTGATTTAATTAGATTCACTTTTCAAAATGTATAATGTATGACTAAGATTAATTACAAGCATCATTTTAACTGCCACAGTATGGCCTACTGATGCCATCAATCTTCTAATGAGTATAATGCCTAAATGAATTCCATTTCAGAAATTCTTGTTTGGGTACCTATATTGTAGTACAGTTGTAACACTAAAGTATCTTCATTTCTTCCACCTAGTCTTGATAGAATGTTCTTAGTTGTCTATAACCAATTCTTTTAACTGTTTCCCAGAATTTATAAAAATGTAACATACCTGAGTACAGGCAGATACATGTTCATATTTTCACACTATGTTATCTTTTGACTGAAATATCACCAAATAATACATAACAGTTTGTAAAACTGTACTTTGCTGGTAACTGTTCCCCTCAGTCACAGTCAGGAAGTAAGTAAATCAAGCTGTGATGTGGTGTTTATCCACTGACAGCTTTTCTCAGCAATTTCTTTTGGATGGAAATGCCCTCTTCCTACAGGCTACACTTAATATTGGCGGAAGCATGCCTGTAAAGGGGTTTTGATTTATTTCCCCATCAAACGTATGTTTGTTTACTGGACTTTGATCTCTTTAATCCAGCTTCTAGTTTTTGCTTTCCTCCTGTGACTCCATTCAAATGACTCTACACCAGACTGTTTGTGACCTGCTGTGATCTTGTAGAAGTGCTGTGCTGCAGTTTCCTTATGTACCATTCGTGTTGCATAGTATTATCTGTATTAAGTAGGTGACAGGTTTATTACAGTGTTGCGTTGTCCCTTTTATGTATGTGGTGTTGGCATCAGGTGCCCTTAATGTTGTGCTGCTGTCATGATTTGCTAAACTCCTGTCCAAGATATATTGTTATGGCAAGTTTTTAATACAACGTGTGTATTTTTTGCTTCCTTTTATTTCCCTGTATTTTTGTAATTTCTCCTTCTATGCTGCAAAAGTAAGTCAGTTTGTTTTTGTGCTTAAGAAGTTCTTATGTGACATTATACATGTTAGTACTTTGATTATGTTTTACTTTGTGAGATAGAAGAGGTTTGGTTTAAGGGACATAGCAGTTTCATATGAAGCTGCACCTGTTAGTATAGACATGCAAGGAGTAAGAGTGAAGAGAAAATTGATACTTAATACAGTAGATCTTAACTCTGATAAATACCTACTTGCAGCGATGCAGCAAACTGTGAATATCAGCTACAGCGTAGCAGTTTCTAATAACTAAATTTGGTGCATTTGTTTTCTTCACCTTCCCTTGTTTCTTTAAAAGTTCAAGTGAAATTATGAACCATGCAACGTGTTTTTTGCTTTTTGCTAGAAAATAAGCCTCCATTGATTTTCAGAAGGTGCTTTATGATTATTTATGTCATTACTGTTCTCTAGGAGTTTGTGAATGCAGCTGCTTCAACACATTTATAAATGATCTGAAAACAGTGTTATACTACAGTGCTGTTTGTGAGAAAACATACTATCATTTTGGTATGAAAACTATAACGGTTTGAGCCATTTAATTAAATATGTTGATTCTGAAATGCTTTGCTTCTCACCTTCATTATCCCTTGTAGTGACAATTAATTTAAATCCAGTAATCAAACATTGACAGCTATTTAGTCTCAGTTCATTTTAATTCACAGCTCTCCCCTTTCACAAAGTCTTCCAATTATCTGTGCAAACTGCCCAGGGTGATGGAAGCTTTCCTTTCAATATTGTCATTTTCTCTAAATGGTTTCTAGTATGGTTTATTGGGGCACTAGTTTTAATCTGAAATTTTAATCTGTCTCCTTTTATGATCAAGGACAAGAAAATATGTCATGTTTTAAATTCAAAAATTGTTAAAGCTATATAATGTGTAATAGGGTTATTGTAGTTCCTTACATATCTGTGAAAATTAAGGCTTTGAAATGTTTCATTTGAAAAAAAAAAAAAAAAAATATATATATATATATATATATATATATATATATATATTCCGGTGTGAGCCCTGTCACATAGTATGCTTGCATTTGATAAAGTTTGTGCAGTATATTTAAACTCAAACAAAAGTAGTCAAACGTTTTTGTTGGCAAATAACATGAAAGTTATATTTTAGAAGTAAAACTTGCTGCAAGTCAATTCTGCATCATAGCTGAGTGAGGATAAAAAATAATGTATCCCTTTGGGAAGGAAATCTAGCTTGATTCTTCACGCTAAGAGCATGTAGCACATGAGTACATAGTGCAAATGGCTACAGTGCCAGGACAGTGTTTATTTACCATTCCACTTCGCTCAGTTTTAAGACAATGCAGACTCTGATGGTGATGAACAAGTTTAGCTAATCATTAATTGCAAGAAAAAAATGTATTAAATCTCTACAAAATGTTACCCTTATCAGGGGACTGCTTACAGATGCAAACTAATCTTCTGTGCTTTATTGAGTGTGTGCGCGCGCATAAGGGTGTGAAGAACAGGACAGGTGTTTTCATCTTGGAGTTAGTGATGATGAAATATATTTGTACAATATATTTTTGGATGACATACATGGAATTTACTGGACAGAAGTCAGAACTGTTTGCTTCAAGTTATTGACCAGTGCTGACACATGATGTGGTGCATTCCATGAAAACCTTAACCCAGCAACTTCTACATACTGCATTGCTCTCCCTACATTTATTCATTTTGCTGTGATATTGGTTAGTGTTTGCATCCCTGTTGTAGTACATCTCAATTATCAAGGTGTGTGTTTGGAACACATCACACTATGTGTGTTTTTCTCTCTTTCTGTACATATATATATATATATATATATATATATATATATATATATAGTCACATTACTTTGATGTTAGGAGAACCCAGTCGTCTTATGTCAGCTGTTTCTGTTAGTGACACAGGTAGATGCAGAGTTCACTGTGGTAATGTCCTGAGTCACCATAATTTCTTGAAGGTGAAGGCTCACTTCCAGTGTTATAAGTCCTTGTCCACTCACACTTTGCCATGCAGTTTAAAAGTGGACTGTCAGTGTAATGCATCCAAGTCAACCTGCAGACACGGATAATTTGGTTAAGGATTGCTGAATAGTGAATATATGTGGCCACAAAAATCCGGATAGCTAATTAGCATATAATTTGCATACACAATGGCATAGCCACCCCTGCTTCAAATAGGATTGTGGGATACCATCACCATCAAAAGTTTAAAAAGTTAAAAAGCAAAAGTGACAAAATACTTAAAATTTATCCAGATAAGTTTTGTTATATTCAGCTTAAGTTTTGACGGTGGCTGACTAGTAAAAAGGAAACTGGTGTATAATACTACCTGGCTGTGTAAGACATAGTCTCAACTGTTGGTAAAGTAAGGTATATGCATTACTTGAACCAGGAGTGTAAAATGGTAGAGCCATAATACCTACTTAATGTAATTTGAGGCCCTCCCACCTAGACTGAGAGTTGCAGAGCTGGTATAGAAAGGCAATTCTACTCTCTCTCTATGGCCCTTCAGCCAACAGACATTTATAAACCAGGCACAAAATGTAGTTTAGTCCTTTGATAGTTGACTCACTTGACACCTTTTTTTGGGTACAGCAGATTTGATACATTTTTGGGATGTATCTTTTATGTGGGAACTTAACCTCAGCACTTCCTTACCTGTATTTAAATGAAGACCCTTAAAATCTGTTTCTCGCGTATAAATATCTCCAAGATCACCAAGTGCCACATCCTGCTACAATATAAGGGCTTACGAAAGTCTGTTCATTTGACTAGTCCCAATTAATCAGACTCTGACCCCTCAGGCTGTTGTAAATAAACTTCAGTGTGTAAGCTTCTAATGGTTTTCTAGATAGATTACGTAGTACACAACTGTGAGCCTGTGAATCCAGTTGTATTAACTGTGGCAATTATATTTATGAGACTTCTTCACAGTCAAGGAAGGTATAATCCTACCTCCCAGTTTTGCAGAATGTCCAGATTTTTCTCTCATGTTTTTGGCCTGCTCCTTTTAAAACCTTTCCTTTTCTGGCAAATGATTCAGGATTGAAGTCACTAAATAATGACATAAATTTGAGGTTTCTAACTTCACATCCTTAAGAAAATGCATGCTAATGCAAAGCTTGTCATTCTAGCAACTTTCTAAGTTTATAAAAGCAATCTTTAAAATCTGTACCTTATTTGGGGTCTTAGCCCCCCCCCCCCCCATTATTTTAGGCTTTGTTCAGAATTCTTGCACTAACAGGTTAATGGTATGGATGTACCCTGTCAGAAAGGGTATATTTTACTGTAGTATTAATGTGCCCAGTAGAGCTGAAGTTAGTATTTGTTGTTTTTTAAAGTAAAACTGAAGTTACAGTCCATGTTTTGGCTTTTAAGCTATGTTGTTATTATTTTTAGCTTCTTTAATGGAAATGTCTTCAGGTTCATTTTGTAACAAACACTGACAGTTTTACATTTCCTCAAAGGAACTGAAAATCTAATAAAATCATAAATAAATGTGTCTTTTATATCATACGAATTACAACTACTTTTTATTTATACCTGAAAATGTGTTCCCATATTTGAAATGTTAATACAGGGAAAAAAAAAGAAAACGTTACTGCAAGTTATGATGTGGCACTCAGAAATTCAACATGCCAGTCTTCTCAGTGCTGTACTTAAAAAACAAGACCTAACTGCAGTTTACACCTGCGTGTCCAGATTTGTTGTCAAAAAATACTAGAATATGTCAAAATATTTCAGATATATAACCGTGTATTGGCAGTTGTTGCCAATAGGTTTGCTTGTCTGTTGGAATATGAGAGTCTGACAAGTTTTGTTGTTGTTAGTTTCCATTAGGCACGATATGTGAGTTTAGGGACTTCTGCTCATGGTGTCAGAATGCAGCCCATTTCCAGAATACATTTTTGTTGTGTCAGCATCATCACATCAGAAGTACAAATTGCATAGAGTTCTCCTGAATAGAGATGTTTTTCACTGGAAGTATGACCCCCCCCCCCCAAAAAAAAAAGTTTTAAACTCATGCAGTAAAGTACAGTTTGTGAAGATAATGTTTGTGTGTCTTCATATGTGAAATCACCAACTTAGTGCATTCTGTAGATGAGGATCCGTGCATATTATTGAAATAAATTTGCTAGACTATTTAAAATGGTTTCACAGATATGGGCGTACATTGCTAGATACCACTTTTAGTCTTATTCAGCCATTTGGCTATGCTTTTTGGCAAAATTACAATAAACATACATTCCATTTCTATTCTCAGGATGACAAACTCATATCATTAGTGGGTTTTTATGAAACAAGACCCAAACATAAAACTTATTAAAAAAACATATTTTCAGTCTTTTTAAATGTTATAGCAAAACAAGAATGTAATATGCTGATTACTATGACAGGCATGTATTTATTTGAATTTCTATTGTCTGACGTATTCCCACCTCATTTCACTTTGCCTGATCTTTTTTGGTGCTGCCACCAGTCGCCCCTGCTTACAAGTGGCATTTCAGTGCTTCATCAGCTGTATTGGAACCATTCACCACACTACAAATCCGGACAAAGTGGCTTGTGGTATTAAAGTATGCAGATGGGATATCCCAGTCAGGAGCCTTGGTGTGAATAGAATCTTAATTTGATGGATGTGACATACAGAGATAATCTGAGGCATATGTATATCCAGTGGTATGAACTAATTCTGTTACTATGACTGTTGCACATAGACAACATGTGTTGCAACAAGCACCTAAGTGCTCCTAATGCATTAGTGAGGAGTGGATGACAAACACTGCAAAGAAGGTAGTGTGACTGAATGTCTACCTCAAAAAGATAACAGTAATATAATTATGCTTCCCTTTCTAAATCTGGATTTGGAAGTCATGCAGGCAGCAACAAAGTCCAGTACAGTAAAGCGACCACAAATTAATATAAATTAATATAATTCTGTCTACTAAATAACAGTAACATTTCTGTGTAAAGTAATAAACTACTTTAATAATGGCAGCAGTTGTTCATTTTGTTGTTGAATTTTCTTTGTTTAAGGCAGCCACATATAAGAGCTGAATGCCAGATCAGCAGCCATTTATATAGTAACGGAAGAACAGGTGTTTATAAAAAAAATCATTACGACCGATGAACACACTAGAGAAATCAACAGTATATTTTTACAAGTGTAAACAAAGCATAAATGTGCTATAGTTTATCAATTTACTGTTTGACTGCTTTTCTTGTTGAAATAAATCAGTGCAATAACATATTAGTAGCAAGCGTGTGAAAAGAATAACTTTTTTTTACATTATTAATTAGTAAAATAACAAATGCAGCAGAACAAACTGAGTCCACAGACATCGGTCTGTTGAGGATTTGACTACATTCTACATCATAGTTGTTAATAGTTAAGTAAAGCTACAGATTTTTAACAGAAATGCTGCATATGTTTAAAAAATGCATCTAGGAGAAAGTTGTTGTGTGATGTTGCAGCAGCAGCAACTCTTGAGGGGCTTTGAAGAATTTATCTTGGGGATTATTCTTGTCCAATGCTGAAGCTTGTTCAACTTGAAATTAATTGGTTTTAGACACTTGCGTAAGAACGCCTCTTCAGCTGTTCTTTTTGATAGAGAAAATGATACTGGACAGTGTGTTTATACTGAACTTTCTCCCGCTTTCTTTTTGCGGATCCTCACAACTGATCATCAGATTTTCCCAGGGCCTCTCCTTGTCCACTGGGTCTTCTTGGCTCTCCCTTCTTCCTTCAGACTAACTTTGACTTATGCTCAGGGCCTTTCAGGAGATTAAAGTGCATGGGGCAGTGTCATACTGCTACTAAGGAGTGTTTTTCCGTGCCCTAACCTTCCCCTTTCCTTGGGTGTACGCCTAGTTCCAGGGCCAAACCTAATATGGGAAATGTTGATATATTTTCCTGCCTTTGTGGCATGCCAGTCCTGCCACCCAAAGTACAAAGTCTGCTGTTCATCCCCAGCCTTCTGTAGGGATCAGCCGTGAAGAATGTTCGAGTGTGCCCCCCCCCCCCCCCACCAGGATGGGCACATCTGTACTCCTCTTGTCAGTGCTGTGAATGGGCGAGACACTAATCATAACTCACTCACCTGGGATGTAATCATGGCTTTATCTCTCTATGCCACAGCTCTGATGATACACAATTGTACTTAACTCTGCTGTCCATCCAGATAGCTCAGCACCCTCACTGTACTTTAGCAAGTCAGTCTTCAATCTTCTCAAGCATTAAAATTCAGTTTATTCTTATTTTGTATTTAAGCAAACCGCAAATGGTTGTAATCTGGGTCTGCTGCCACTGATGGGGGGAGCTATGCATCAGTGTTGGGGAGTCAACAATTACTTCCTGTTTTTATATTACTTTACCTGTTGCCTGCTAGCCAGTGGCACCCAGACCATGTTGCAACTTCTAAATTATCTGTGTGCTTTCTTAGACAGCCCTAATATTGGACATGGAATGATGACATGGGGACCAGGTAATAAGAAATACAGTACCAGCTGCAGTCGTTACCATTTACATGAAATTAGTGAATACATTTACTTGCCAGGTGCATAAGCAGAGAGTGTAAGCATCTCAATAAACCATCAATCACTTTGCTTAGAAGTCTCTTACTAGCTTGTTACCCTTGCCTGCCTGAGTGGCCTCTCAGTCCATTGCAGTTGTGGCTCTAGTGACATCATCAACTCCAGTGTGTGTGATGCCATGAGTGAGACCTAATGACATGAGGCCTGTGTGGGGAAACAGTGCAAATATTTCAAGATTTAAAATCAAGTTTTAATGCATGAAATAAACTTTGGTTTATGTTTTTTTTTAAATAAAGTGTTTGCATGCATCCTTATACATGCAGACAGTTTTTTTGTCAAAACAAAAGTTTGCTGTGAAGCATTTTCTAATTAAATTATTGCTAATTCAGTTCTACAAGCAGTTAAAATACACGAAGGTTTGTACTTGGGGAGTGAATATCAGCTTTGTCTGTTAGTACAGTGTATGTGCACTGCAAATAATTTCACTACAGATGCTCAACAATGTCCATAGTAGGAAATTTTGGGTGAAAAAGTGTTCCCCTAAGGTAGCCTGCTAGTGCAGAGGCAAGCATCCATTTGTTCTACCAGCAACAGACATTCAGGAAAAGATTTGGTGCATCAGAAAGGATAAGCTAGGAGGATAGGTTAAAGCATATGTTGGCCAGTTTTCCAATTCCTTGTAAGGCTGTGGACTTGACTATGTCATGCACGACCTCTGGTGGTGACAAAGGACCTCACATGTACGAGGGAGTGACAGATGTCCAGTTTCTGATCTGCAGGTGTGCATGCTAATGTCATTGCTTGCCACACCATTCAGATTATGGCTGGTCAGCTGCAGTCCAGTAGCTTCTTTTGTGGCTCCCAGTGTCCTTCAAACCCTCCAAATTCAAATTCTCACTTCATTACCTTTGGAGTGATTAGCTCCAAGAGTCTGCACCCCTGAAAAGTAAGGAGACATGCCCCATGAAGGGACATGCACAGAATCAACGAGAGAAGAGCAGCTGAGGTAATAATGGGAAGGTGAATTGGGATAAAGCTTGTAGTCACTGGTGGTCAAGTGGAGAACAGGAAGGTGCATAAAAGACATCTTGTAATGGAAAACTCCACAGATAGATATGTTTACAACTGCTGCAGATTTTAGAGCTGCCAGTTTTGCCCTGTGTGACCAGAACTTTTTTTAATGTTATTTTTCCACCAGTCTGTGTGCTAACCAGCTAGCCCTGCTCTCCCTGCCACTCTAGATACACACCTTACCCCCCTTGGCAACAGCTTTGACCCATTCATTCCCAGGGATGAGAGTCAAACTAACCAGTAGTGGAAGCCATCATGTGCATGTT
>NC_056739.1:1273230695-1273237703 GCF_019279795.1 Protopterus annectens
CCTTTTTAGACAGAGCTAGATCATTGCATACCTCTCAACTTCTTAGCATAAGAAATCTGGACAAAGCCTAAAATAATGGGGAGACAAAGGCACAAAAATAGGGACAGATTCTAAATATTACATGTGAAGTTGTTCAAACTCACCGTTCATTCCTTACTGATGGGTTCGGAGCCGATCCCTTTGCTCCAGTATGGCCAATTGCAAAACTCGAGGTCTTCAAATAGCTCAAGGCCAAGTCCCTATCCCATGACGCACTTGTGAATTACCTCAGATCTAGTTTACCGCTGCAGCAGATCGGAGGTTCTGATTTAGCTCGAGCCAGATAAGCAATTTTTTCATTTAAATTTTCAAAAAAAGTTCTTTGATAGTTCGTATATTAGATAGTTATGATTGTTGTTAAAGCTCTTATAGCTTTCAGTGTGTTTTCCCTTCCCATTTACTGTTTTATTAGGTAATTCTAGTTGGCCTCTTTTAGGCCTAGTTAGTAGTAGTTCCTACTTGGTGTGGTCTGTCTAGCCTTCGTTTTTTAGATAAGGCTTAGCACAGTACACCTTAAATAATATAGATAAGGTTATTGCTTCCTTTTCAGCTTGCTGTATGTTTTTCAGTGACCTTTGTCAAATTTCTTAGATAGTTGTAGTAGCTTAGATTTTTGTGTGGTCTGTCTAGCCTTCTGTATTTTTCTAAGGCTTAGTTCTTTGTGACTGTTACAAATTTACAGTAAACACTACTTATTTAGATAAGGTTGTTGTTTCTCAGCAGCTATCTGTTTTGGCATAGTCTGCTTGTGTGATATAATATATTGTGCGTATGTGTGGTTTATCCTGCTTTTGTTAAGGCTTATGTGGAATTTCTTTTTCTATTCTGTGAAAAATTACTGTTGTAGTTTTTTGTGTGGTAACAGTAAGTATTCTCTAACATTATTATAGGTTCATAGGTTGGTACTGGGCTATCTGCCCGAAGGCATATATTAGCCCAGCCACGTTGTGCGGTATTCACCGCCCCTTTAGTAGTTCCCTAGACCCTTGTACTAGCAGCTAGTACCCTTGGCCCCTATCTAGTAGTACTGTTGGTGTGATCCCCAGTGTGAACTTTCTGTTACCCATCCACTCATCAAGGTTCCTCTTGAAGAGTGATAGTGAGGGGCTCTGACTTATGTAGATCGGGACCCTGTTCCATAGTAAGGGAAGTCTCTGCGAAGGGAATCTATCCATCCAGCATGTTCTATTCATTGTTGTGTTGAGGTTTATATCCCTAGAGCGTGTAGCTCGAGTAGATTTGGTTTTGCTAAGATGGAGCATGTTCAACAGTTCTGGGTTGGACATGGCTCTGTACGTTAGACAGAGATCGCCTCTGAGAAAGTGGTATGCAACAGAGAACAGTCTTAGCTTTTTCAATCGTGCTGCATAGGGCAACTGTTTGAGGCCAGTAATCCTCTTGGTTATGTACCTTTGTGGTCTCTCCAGCTGCTGGAGATGTCTAGCCAGGTACATTCCAATTGGTACATTGTACTCAATAATGGGTCTGATGAGGGAAGTGTAGAGGGGCACCATTACATCCTTAGATCTTGATGCGAACCCTTTTGTGATCAGATGGGTCACTTAGAAGGATTTTCTAACCACGTTGGCAACATGGTTATCAAAAGAAAGCTGACTATCTACTTGGGTCCCTAGATCCCTTATTTCTTCTTCAGATTTCAGGGGATTACCTCCTATGTTGTAGTTTGCGGGTACTCTGTTTTTTCCAAAGGGGATTACTATGCATTTTTTTGCATTTAGCTTGGGACCATGGCTTTGACACCATCATCAGTCTCATTTAGGCCCTTCTGGAGGATCTCCATGTCAGCCGGAGACTCTGTTACAGCACCCAGTTTGCAGTCGTCTGCAAACTTAGTCAGCCACAGCCCTTCCGTGCTTGCCTGTACTTCAGAGAAGGATATGCCAAACAGGAGGGGCCCCAGGACAGAGCCCTGAGGCACACCACTCGTTACTGGTCTGGAATCGGACATAGATCCCGCTAATCTTACTTTATGGGATCTGTCTGAGAGCCAGTTTGCGATCCATCTTGTGACGTAAGGGTTTATGCCCAGGCTGGTGAGCTTATCAATAATACCTGAATGGGGAATGGCGTCAAATGTTTTAGCAAGGTCAAGGTAAGCCATGTGTACTTCCTTTCCCTTATCTATAGCCTGAGTAACTGTCTCAAAGAAATCCACCAGATTCAGGAGGCATGATCTGCCCTTGACGAAGCCGAACTGTGTGGGGTCCAGTGACTGGAGGTTTCCAATCTCTCCATTTATGAGTTCCATAATGATTCACTCCATAGCCTTACAGATCAGACTGGTCAGGCTTATTGGTCGGTAGTTCCCAGGGTCCCCACGCTTGTGTAGCGGGACCACCATTGCCGTGCGCCATTCTATGGGCACAAATCCTGTGGAGAGGCAGAGACTGAACAGGGTATTAAGATGCGGGGTTAATTCCTTTTGGAGCTCGTGTATGATACAGTCTGGGACACCATCTGTACCCATGGAGGCAGTGTTTTTAGCTTTAGATATAGCCTTGTTAACCAACGTATCAGTAATAATTGGACTTACACAATCCCCTAGAATGGTAATAGGCCCTGTAGGTGGTGGTGGTGGGGGGGATTTGCACTGAACCTGTCAGCCAAGATGTTGGCAATGTCAGAAGGGTCAGTGCATTTTGTTCCATTTTGTACTAGCTCAGAACAGACCTGAGCATTGCCATTTAGGTTTTTGACATAGCCATAGAAGGCCTTATGGTTATCCTTGGCAACTTTCTTTTCAAAATTAGCTTTAGTTGACTTGATGAGGGCCCTCAATTTCTTACTAATGCTGATCAGGGATGATTTTTATACTTGAGATTTGGCCTTTTTTCTATAAGTCTCCTCCTTTTATTGTAAAGTTTGCTTGTGGCCGGGGTCCACCAGACTGGTTTCTTCTTGCTTGAGGAAGGAGTCTTGGTTTTATTTGGGTAGAACGGTCCATGCAATCCTGAAGATGCATATAGAGTGCCTTGGTGTAGGATTCCGCATCCTGGATATCATTATCCTTCTGCAAGGGAATAGTGAAGCTTTCCACTTCGGATGCAAGTAGTTTGAAGTTTGCTTTGGAAAGGTTTTTGACTATGGTTTCTTTGATTGGGGGAGGTGGAGGAGTGAGGATGTCCAGGGTTTATCAGTTTGTGGTTGGATCTGACCAAGGAGGGGGTGATAATGGGTGTGGTACAATGGGCACCCATATTTGTGATGATTAAATCCAATATGTTGTCCTTTCTAGTGGGGGAACATACTAGTTGTTCAAGGGCATTTGAATTTATAAATTCTATGAATCACTGAGCATAGGAGTTGGAACATTGGTAGTTCGCCCAGTCTATACCAGGGTAGTTGATATCACCCAAGATTATGGTGTTGGGTAGGACCTTTATATTTTCCAATGTCTCAAGGAATGCAGAGTGAGCATCTTGGGACATGGTGGGCGATCTATAACCGGCTATGACTTGAAATGTGGTTTTGCCTGCTGATAGTTGCGCATGGATGATCACTGGGGCATCATGCTGCGCTACTAACCTGGAAATATGGGTATCCTTGATGAATATGGATACACCTCCGCCCTTTGTAGTGCGATCCGGTAACTGAGGCCGGAAGGTATGATATGAATTGTAACCTGGCAGTGCTGGGGTGCTCTCTTGAGCCTTGAACCAGGTTTCCGTCACTGCACAAACATCGATTTTCTCCATGCTGAGGAGAGCCTCGAGTGTGTGCATTTTGAGGTTGAGACTTCTGGCATTGAGTAGCATTACCCTTAGTTTTTGGTTACCTGTGCTGGTTACAGTGGTTGGTTTATCCTTTGAGCCTTGCCTCAAAAAGGCACTATGGGGACAGCAAGAGCCTTGGCCAGTATTCGAAAACCTAGGGGTGACAGGTGCAACCCATCTCTGGCAAAACAGCAAGGCTTGTCTATCATGTCATCCCAGGCAGTTAGACACTGGATCCCCTTAGAATGACACCAGAAGCTTAGCCAATTGTTGAAATTGATCATTTTGTCTTTGTATTGTGGTATCATTCTAGGTGAAGGTGGTATGCCACTCAAGGTCAGGGTCATACCAGCTTGGGCTACATGATCAGAGAGCTCCTCAATGTCTCTTTACATGTAGTCCAGGGAGGTACGTCTTAGATCATTCACACCAACATGTACAATGACAGCGTCATACTTGTACTTGTTCTGGAATGACCTAAGTGCCTGTGTTATGTGGCGGATCCGAGCACCCGACAGTAACCTTCTCCTTGTTCAGCCTGGTGAGTGGAACATCCTTGTGCCTTACTATAGAGTCTCCTATTACTAGCGTGTTAGGTATGGTGTTTTGCCTTAAGGGCTGTTGTGAGGCACACTGCTGAGGTGAATTATGTGTTTTCTGGCTTGTGTTTGGGGGTGCAGGTTGCTTGCTTGTCTGCTTTGGAGGGCACTGTTTCTTTTTCAGATTGGTACCTAGTGCCTCCGAATATGTTTTTGTGTATTTATGCATATGTTTTGCCGGTGCTTGTTTTGTAGATTCATGTGTGACAGGTGGTGTGATGCAAGTGTGTCCCTTATCCTCTTGACTGTCTGTTACAGTCATGGGTTGAGAGCGCTTGGCCTCCAGTCTGGCTGTGTATTTGCATCTCTCACAAGTGTTTGTGTCTAGAGGTAAGAGGAGAGGGTTGTCTGTATACATGAGGCAGTTGTGACACTGCCTCAGGATGCCCAATTCCACCAGATGAACTGGAGAGTACACCTGAAGTTGACCTCTGGACATGCTTTGAAGAGTAAATTGAACTTAAGTCCTGCGGATGATTGAGGGTCTTAAGCTATATTATAATAGTGCTGTCTAGGAAATTTGGAGAATAATAGTGCTGTCTCGGAGAATAGGACAAGTACTGATTTCTGTTTTGCAAGTGCTGAAATAAGAGCAGCTGATCTGAAGCACTTGAGTCAGGGCTTGCCTAGTTCTAAGGGAAAATTTACAGTGCAGACTTTGTGGGGCCGGGAATAGTATACCTCAGCTAACCGACACTGCTCTGTGCGCAAGACCACGCAAAAAGAGAATTGCAGGGTTTTTCCTCTAGATAAGTGAGGAGAAAGTGAGTACAAGAGCTGTTTTTCTCTAAGCAAGTGAGAAAAGTAAGTACAAAAACTGTTTTCCTCTAGGTAATGAGGAAGATAGAGTGCTATAGTAATTAGTAGCTTATTTAGTGCCTACAAGTTCTGAACAAGTGCTGAGCATGAACAAGCAAATTTAAGTGCTAAAACTAAGAATCTGTATCTGCACTAGATGAGTTACAGGACAGAAACAAGTGCAAATACAGGCTATCAAATCAGAAAGTTAAGAGAGATGGAAGAGATTGCCCAAACGGCCAATAACTACAAATTCTGGGCCAGAACCACTACTTATGTGGTAGACAGGTTACCTAGTGCTTACCACTCCCACTGATAAGCTAGACGGCTTCCCTCCAACACAGAAAGGCTTAGGGGACTCAGAAGCTTATATACAGTCCTGGATACAGTAAATCTGTATCTGGAACACTAGTTACAGGAAAGGTAGGAAACAGGCTTAGTTTTTTTTTTTTTTACAGAAAAGTAGCAAAAACATTAGTAAAAACAATTCACATGCAGTGCAAGCTAGCACATTTGAGTATGCAGCAATATTAGAGCAAACACAGTTTAAAAATGCAATTAAATTAAAAAGGACTAAAAGCAAGTGCAGAAAGAGTTTATTAGGTAGAATGCGGTAAAGAGATGGGACGGGGGAGTGTCCCAGATCAAATCTACAGTGGGGCGGGCAACTGCAAAAGCCACCAAATTTAAACTACATACCAAAAATAGGGAGGGTGGGTGGGACAAAACAGTTTCAACAGAGATCTAAGCAAAAACTAACAGTACAAACTTTAAAACCAAAAAAATATTCTCAGCTCTGTATATTTGCCGATCAGTCTCTCAGAACAGTGAGACAACAGTTTCAACACAGATCTAAGCAACAATTAAACTCTATAACCAAGAAAAAATATACTCAGCTCTGTATAATTGCAGATAATATGGCTGACCAAGATAAGCACCCTAAGTCTTGGTTCAAAAAGTTCCCAAAATGTGGCCAGAAAATGTCAGTTACAGACAGCCACATTAACTGTGGTTACTGTCTAGGGGCTCTGCATTTGCAAGACAGTTGTGCCATTTGTCATTCCTTCTCCTCTAGGATCCTGCAGGAAAGGAAAAAGGAACTGATCGCTAGAGGCTTGTTGAAGCCTACATTTCAGGAAGCTTTGAGTGACCACGATTGTTCCAGTAGGTCTTCAAACTCTTCCAAGACATCGGACTCAAAAAAAAATAAAAGAAGCCATCGCCTTCGGCTCCACTGCCCTCAGAGCCGACAGTCTTTACCTTTCGGAGACGGTCCCCAGTCTTGGAACCGGTCTCCAAAGTGCCGAAAAGTCTTATTCTCCAGTCAGTGCCACCTTCGGTACTATCCTCTTGATCATTTATCAGCCTGTCAGATCTGGACATGGATTGTGTGGTACAGTAGCTGTCGGCATTGGCATTAGCCAAAATGTTATCGGCTTCGACCCAAATGGCTTTGGAGCCGAAGACCATTGCACCGACTCTTGCTATTCCTCCTCCGAGCCATGCTGGTCCTTCGGAACCAGAGGAGGCAGACCTGATGTTAGTGGAACTCGCGGAGCTGACGCCTGCTCCAGTGTCTTCGGCTCTGTGTACTCTGACGTCTTCGGTGCCTATCGAGGACTCTAGGATCTGACACTCTCTGATTGGGTCTGGGGAGGACAGTCGCACTCACTTGTCGGTTCCGACTTTGCCTCTCAGGGCCTCCCGGTGCTGGGGGTGTCGATGATTTCTTCGGATCTGTCGGCTCTCTCACATCGGAACAGAGGTGCTTTCGATGCCATGAGGAGAGTTATGTCTCCTAGGACATCCTCAACCTCGGGTCTGCCTTCCTCCTGCCA